>NC_081396.1:15515545-15518045 GCF_030684315.1 Stegostoma tigrinum | reverse complement strand
GCAGTTGAACTAGAAAGGATGCAGAGGAGTTTCGCCAGGATGTCTCCTCCTCTGGGTCAACAACTTGCAGTTTCTGTCTTTCTTCTAAAAGGAAAAGCATTTCCCCACCCCCTCCGGCAATACGAGACCTGAGCACTCTGATGTCTGACGTTAAACAGAATCTCTGCTGTGAAGGACGACCAGTCCCTGAATGGAGCAGCCTCCATTTCAATGTCTCTGGAGTCATCCCACACTCCTTGATACAAACCTCCATTCACATTAAACCTTAATAATGTATGACTGAAGTAATAAACCCCAATGCAATGTTCTCACTGGTTTGCCTTGAAAAGTCATAGGTCAGTTATGAGGTTATGTTTAGTTCAAAAAAAGTCTTTTGCAGAGTTGTTATATGCTGTAAAATTTACAGGATGGAAAAATGCCATTCAATCCATCATGTCTGTACTGCAAATGCAGACATGATAACTTCAAATTACCGCATAGGCTATATCATGCTGAGATGACAAGGCGTGGAGCTGGATGAACACAGCAGGCCAAGCAGCATCAGAGGAGCAGGAAGGCTGATGTTTCGGGCCTAGACCCTTCTTCAATATAATGCTCGATCACTTTTTCAACAGTTGAGTGTTGTTTGGATATGCTTTTAATTTTTCATCAAAAATACCAGATTGGCCATTTGACTCCCACCCCACCCCACACCATGATCGACGCCACTTACATCAAAAGCCATTTAAAATGGTTTAGAATAAACTGGTCCTGCCCATCATACAACAATACACAACAGGACCCTTTTCTCTCCCACCTATCCGTTCCTCCCACCTAACTGACTAATCCCCACCACTTCCTACCTGCACTCACCTATCACCATCTCACCTGCCTTCCTCAGCCCCACTCCTCCTCTTTTTATTATTTCAGAGCTCCCTTCCCATCCACTATTTCTGAAGAAGCGTTGTGACCTGAAACGTCAGCCTTCCTCCTCCTCTGATGCTGCCTGGCCTGTGTTCATCCAGCTCCACGCCATATTATCTCAGATTCTCCAGCGTGTGTAGTTCTTCCTATCTCTCTCAAATTGTCAAAGTCATTTTCTGACGTTCCTTACTCCATTTAAATGTGTTGTTCTTCTTTTGAAAAAGATACAAAGTCCTGAAAAATTCCGTCCACACCTGCTCATTTAGCTGCAAATCTCTCTTAGGCAAGAGAGGTTTCAGGTACTGAGCAGATCTAAACCTGCCGTATCTGATCATGAATGGAGGTGGACAAATAAACAACTCGTTGGAGAAGGAGGAGGAGGAGGCTCCACAGATATCCCCATCCTCAATGATGGAAGAGCCCAGCACATCAGTGCAAAAGATAGGGCTGAAGCTTTTGCAGCAACCTTCAGCCAGAAGTACCCACTGGATGATTCATATTGGCCTCCTCCAGTGGTCCCCAACATTGCAGACACCAGTCTTCAGCCAATTCGATTCACTCCACATGATATCAGAAAATGGTTGGAGACACTGGGTACTGCAAAGACTATGGGCCCTGACAACATTCCACCAATAGGATTGAAGACTAGTGCCCCAGAACTTGACGCTCCCCTTGCCAAGCTGTTCCAGTGCAGTTACATCAACAATCCAACAACCTGGAAACTTGCCCAGGTATGCCCTGTACATAAGAAGCAAGACAAATCCAATCCGGGCCAATTCCCAACCCATCCGTCTCCTCTCGACCATCACGAAAGTGATGGAAGTTGTCACTAAGAGCGCTACCAAGCAGCACCCGCTCCGCAATAACCCGCTCAGTGACGCCCAGTTTGGGTTCGGGCCAGGGCCACTCAGCTCCTGACCTCATTCCAGCCTCGGCTCAAGCAAGTAAAAACAGCTAAATTCCAGAGGCTGAGGTGAGCGTGATCCTTGGTATCAAGGCCGCATTCAACCGAGTGTGGCATCAAGGAACCCAAGCAAAACCGGATTCAACTGGTAGAATCTGAACATGTGAAGCTAGAAAAGCACAGCTGGTTAGTCAACAAGAAGGTCAATGTATAAAGTTGGAACCCTTCTCCGAGACTCAATGGAAATCTAGGTCAAAGAGCCCACTGGTTGGACTCAGGCCTGACAAGCAGTTTCTGGTTGTCATTATTTTGGAGTTCGGTCATCTCAGCTCCAGGATATGTCTGCAGGAGCTCCTCAGGGTAGAGTCCTAGAACCAACCATCTTCAGCTGCTTCATCACTGACCTTCCCTCCATCATAAGGTCAGAAGTGGAGAAGCTCGCCAATGGTCGCACAATGTTCAGCCCCGTTCGCCACCCCTCGGGTACCGAAGCAATCCGTGTCCAAACAAAATAAGACCTGGGCAATATCCAGGCTTGGGCTGACAAATGCCAATAAGAGACAATCCAACCTTTGCCTCATGAGATTCAATGGTGGTCCCATCATTGAATTTCCCCAGTGTCAATATCTCGGGGTTGGGGGGGAGATGGGGTGTTACCATTAACCAGAAACTCAACTCAAACCAGGTACATAA
>NC_081396.1:15503045-15508045 GCF_030684315.1 Stegostoma tigrinum | reverse complement strand
GTTTTAATCTGCAAGCCAGGACAAGAGGTTCAGAAGGTGTCAAGTCAGTCACCTGTTTTCGCTTTGTTTATGGCAGCTACTTCAGGTCACCATAGCACTAACATTGACGGTATAAACAGGGAAAGGCAAGGCAGAGCGGGGTCGGGGGGAAGAGACTCTAGTAATCTGTGCGGATCTGACAGCAGATTCACCAGAATGATAGCTTGACAGAAAGGGTTCAATGGCAGCGCATTCAAATGACACAAATCTGGAGTTGTATGCTGAAAGGATCTCAAGTGTTTGAAGTTTTCAACAGAATAATGGAAGCCGTTGGGCGGGAGAGAGAGAGAGACAGAGATAGACGGCGGTGGGGGGTGGGGGGGGCAGACGTTGGAGGGAACACACTCCTTCTCATTCATGCCTGAACTTAAAGCTACTTTGCTTTCCTACTTCTCTTCCTCCGTCAGCAACTGTTTCGTCTCTTTCACCCTGAACCTCGATACTAAACACAGCCCCGTCCTCCACCTCCGCCTGAAGAGAATGCTTTTAAAAAGCCATTTTCTGACGTTTTTCACCTTTGGAGAAATCACACTGGACTGGAAGCATTAACCCTGCGTTCTCACCACACAGATTTGGAAAGCTGTATTGTTTTATTTGTTATCGAGCATACCTTGTTGCGTGACACAGTGAAAAGTGTTGTAAGAGTGTCCCTGCCGTAGATTTCCTGCACACTCTGTATCAGACACACACACACACAGACACACACACGTAAACTTATTTAAATGAAAGACATCTCCGGACCTCAGAGGCATCTGGCTTGTATTCGTTTGTAGAAGCACATAGGAAAAGCTATTCGAGCCGACAAATTAAGGAGTGAGAAACAGAACGCGGAAGGGGGATTTGCAGGAATGAAATAACTGGCAGAGAGAAAGCCTTCGGTAAATGGGGAGAATTGCAGACCAGCTTAGAAAGCGCGCAGGGTAGGGACACTCGCACAGAAATAGGGTCGGTATGGTGTAACGTAAAAGGAGGCAGAAATGGCACTGGGTACGTGTGACTGCAGCAATAAACGTAGAGCAGAGTAATGGCAATGGAGATGGCATCAGGGATAACACAGCGTGTGGAGCTGGAGGAACACAGCAGGCCAGGCAGCATCAGAGGAGCAGGAAAGCTGACGTTTCCGGTCAGGGCCCTTCTTCAGAACCTCTGCGATCACCGCGTAGGCCAGCAACTTCCCAACTTGTCCCTAATTGCCCGCAGCGCCGGGGGGGGGTCTAGTCCTGCGATACCTGTGCCCCCAGTGAGAGATCACCTTGTTCACTCAGACCGAAAGAAAACATCTATCAAGCCAGCTATCAATCTGGGATCGGCCTTATCTGGTTACGAAATCAGCTGAGATTAAGGCGACTGATTGAGAAGATCAACAGCCAAGAGTTTGAACGTGCAGTTCAATTCCTGAAGAAGGGACCGTGAGGATCACATCTTTATTGTTAAGTTTGTTCGGCACTTTTGATTGTCAACTTATTTAGGGTGAGGATTGTCTTTCTTACATCTTTGCAGCAAGCTACAAACGCTCATTGTAAGTGTTGTTTACACTGTTGCTCCTACAGCAGAAGTGGAGAGCTGCAGACAAACCGGCACCAAGGTGTTTGTACAAAGTGAGATTCGTCTGCTAACACGCAGCTGATTGGTCCGCACAGCGATGAACTGTTGTTGATGACGAAGGCCTTTCTGCCTGGCGACATCCTTACGTTTGGCTACCTGGACGCCGATCAGTTGTCGGGCGCCAATCGGGTCTCTAGGAAAACAAGTCACCGTCTGCGTCCCCCTGCCCCCAATGTACGCAGCCAGAGAAAACGTGTTTGTACTTCCTTACCATGAGCTGGCCTTTCAACCAATAAAGGCAGGGACTTTGCAAACTGTGAACCAGTCACTCTTTTGTACATCTTTAACTTCCCTTATGATCCTGTGGATATTAGGGCATGATTCCCAGTGCACTAACCCCAAAGTGGGTGGGGGGGGGGGCACGCAGGAGCTGAGTTCTTTTCTTAAACTGGGGCGTCTTCAGACCATCAGAGCGTGAACGAAGGATGAAGCAGTCATCAGCAGTCTCACCCCTCCCCTCATCGGCTAGCCCCTCAAAGTTGCCGACAGCGGAAGAGATACCCCTAGTCCTGCAGGTTCCCAAGGCACTGGCGGCTTTACACGTGACGGGGAGGGGGGGGGATGGGGGGGGTTTGCTCAGCAGCGCTGTGGGGGGTCAGGGCGAGGGGTTCACTTTCCAGACAGCAGTGGCAGAAACCAATTTCGAGTACAACCACAAATACACAAAAACTCAAAAGCTCTGCTTTTCCGCGTGCGTGCACAAACCCTTCTGCTGCCAATACCACCTCGCCGAACAAACGTAAGGGGAATGGATAACATTTTGAAAACGAAAGCGATGGCGGGGGGGGGGGGGGGGGGGGGAAATGTGGGTTTCAGGAAAACCGTACCATCGATCAGGTCCATCGCAATGAATGAACGGAGGCCCCCAAAACTGTAGGAGCTCACAAACATTGATGGCAATGGCGAGCTAGTTCCATCGGCACTGAGCTGGGGTTTGCGGGGGGGTGGTGGAGGAGAGTCAGGCCACGGAGTTGGGGGGGGTGGAGGGAAGAGTGAGGTCAACCTTGGACGATTGAGGAAATCTTCCTGTTGCAGCTCCGACACGCAGCATTCGCTGCGACGAGGACAGTACGGGAAATTAAGGCAGGCACAGGGGTGATCCCAATCACAGCACGGGGGGGGGGGGGGGGGGTGGTTACTGAGAGCCTTGCAGACGGCAGGGAGACTAGCGTAGAGCCAGACGCAGGGCTCAGCGGGGAGGGTGGGGGCAGCTGGTACACCCCCCGCCCCCCCAACGCGGTGTTTATCCCCTGGTATCAGGGCGGTCGCCCCGCACAGGTTTCAGAGTGAAAGGGATCAGCTGAAGGATCACGGCAGCGTCTGGAATTGAAGGGGCCGCTGCCGCTCGCGGGGTCACAGGCTCCCAATGCTGACCGTGCAGTGACCAGGAAGTGATATCCTCTCACGTCCAGTTGACAGGAGCAATTCAGGCATTTACCAGGCTCCCTCTACCGTTTCCACACTGAATGTAAAGCTCGCGCTACACTGCGGTGAGATACAGAGTACAGTATCACTCTACACACTGTCCCCACACACACACCACACACCACACACCACCCCCAGCCTCACTGCCCTCTGACCCCTCACCTCGCCAACCTGACTTTGACCTCTCCATCCCCCGACGCCTCACCTCACCATCCTTTGACACACCCCCCCAACTCTATCCTCTGATCCCCTACCTCACCACTTGGACCCCTTGACTCATCATCTTCTAACTCCCGACCTCACCGCCCTCTGATTTCCGACCTCACCATTTTGACCATTTGACTCATCATCCTCTAACCCCTGACATCACCAACCTCACCAAACTCTGATCCCTGACCTCACCAATTTGACCCCTTGATCCCCTCACCCTCTGACCCCCGACCTCACTGTCCTCTGAACCCCAAACTCACCATCCACCCAGCCTTGACCTTATGACCCTCTGACCACACCCCCCCCCCCCCAGCCTAAGGGGGCCTGGGGTCAGGACACGATGCTCTTCAAAGCTGCCTGGAGCTCGGGGTAGAGGTACCTGTACCCGGTCTGCAGCGTTCTCCTGGGTATAACCCTCTGGCCCTCCAGCAGCAGGACCGCCCGCTCGGCGCCCAGCAGGGTCTGCAGTACAAAGCTGGGCACTGGGGGCAGCACCGAGGGCCGGGAGAGGCTCCGCGCCAGTGCCCTGGCGAACTCCCCATTGGTGCTCTGGGCTGGGGCCACTCCGTTCAAGATCCCCAGGACCCGCTCGTTCTCCAGAGCGTGGGCAAGGATCCCACTCAGATCATCCACATGGATCCATGGCATGGCCTGCTGGCCAGAGCCGATCGCTCCACCCAGGCCCAGCCAGAACGGCCACACCATCAGCTTCATCACACCGCCATCCTTCCCCAGGACCACACCTGGGGGTGACAGAGAGAGGGAGAGAGGGGGTTAGACAGAGCTCCCACCACCCTGGGGCTCGAGACTAGAGAGGGCGCGAGACTAGAGGGGGCGCGAGACTAGAGGGGGCGCGAGACTAGAGGGGGCGCGAGACTAGAGGGGGCGCGAGACTAGAGGGGGCGCGAGACTAGAGGGGGCGCGAGACTAGAGGGGGCGCGAGACTAGAGGGGGCGCGAGACAGAGGGGGGCGCGAGACAGAGGGCGCGAGAGAGAGAGAGCGCGCGAGAGAGAGAGAGAGCGCGAGAGAGAGAGAGCGCGAGAGAGAGACAGTGAGAGAGAGAGCGCGCGAGAGAGAGAGAGCGCGCGAGAGAGAGAGAGCGCGCGAGAGAGAGAGAGCGCGCGAGAGGCGAGAGAGAGCGCGAGAGAGAGAGAGAGCGCGAGAGAGAGAGAGAGCGCGAGAGAGAGAGAGAGAGCGCGAGAGAGAGAGAGAGCGCGAGAGAGAGAGAGAGCGCGAGAGAGAGAGAGAGCGCGAGAGAGAGAGAGAGCGCGAGAGAGAGCGCGAGAGAGTGCGAGAGCGAGTGCGAGAGCGAGTGCGAGAGCGAGTGCGAGAGCGAGACAGTGAGAGAGTGCGAGAGTGCGAGAGAGAGTGCGAGAGAGAGAGTGCGAGAGAGAGTGCGAGAGAGAGAGTGCGAGAGAGAGAGAGTGCGTGAGAGAGAGAGTGCGTGAGAGAGAGAGTGCGTGAGAGTGAGTGAAAAAAATTAAAAATGAGAGAGTGAGAGTCAGAGAGGGGGGGGCGAGGGCGAGAGGGAGAGGGAGGGGGGGAGAGACGGAGGGAGAGAGTGCGAGCGTGAGAGAGCATGAGAGAGCGCGCGAGAGTGCGCGCGAGAGAGCGCGCGAGAGTGCGCGCGAGAGTGCGCGCGAGAGTGCGCGCGAGAGTGCGCGCGAGAGTGCGCGCGCGCGAGACAGTGTGCGCGACAGAGTGCGCGACAGTGTGCGCG